>NC_042285.1:28110302-28145302 GCF_901000725.2 Takifugu rubripes | reverse complement strand
CTGATACAAACCAGCTCCAACCTCATCTGCCACCGTGGCACAGAAACAAATGTAGAAAGGTCTGACGTCACTGGAGACACTGGACGTGCAAACAAAGCATGGCATGTTCGAGGTAGGGCCGGCTCTCCGTAGGGCCCGCCCTCCGTAGGGCCCGCTCTCCGTAGGGCCGGCTCTCCGTAGGGCCGGCTCTCCGTAGGGCCCGCCCTCTGTAGGGCCCGCTCTCCGTAGGGCCCGCTCTCCGTAGGGCCCGCTCTCCGTAGGGCCGGCTCTCCGTAGGGCCCGCTCGCCGTAGGGCCCGCTCTCCGTAGGGCCCGCTCTCCGTAGGGCCCGCCCTCCGTAGGGCCAGATCTCCGTAGGGCCCGCTCTCCGTAGGGCCCGCCCTCCGTAGGGCCGGATCTCCGTAGGGCCTGCTCTCCGTAGGGCCCGCCCTCCGTAGGGCCTGCTCTCCGTAGGGCCTGCTCTCCGTAGGGCCCGCTCTCCGTAGGGCCCGCTCTCCGTAGGGCCGGATCTCCGTAGGGCCGGATCTCCGTAGGGCCTGCTCTCTGTAGGGCCCGCCCTCCGTAGGGCCGGATCTCCGTAGGGCCTGCTCTCTGTAGGGCCGGATCTCCGTAGGGCCGGCTCTCTGTACGGCCCGCTCTCTGTAGGGCCTGCTCTCTGTAGGGCCCGCCCTCCGTAGGGCCTCCTCTCTGTAGGGCCCGCCCTCCGTAGGGCCTGCTCTCCGTAGGGCCCGCTCTCTGTACGGCCCGCTCTCTGTAGGGCCGGATCTCCGTAGGGCCCGCCCTCCGTAGGGCCGGATCTCCGTAGGGCCGGATCTCCGTAGGGCCGGATCTCCGTAGGGCCTGCTCTCTGTAGGGCCCGCCCTCTGTAGGGTCTGCTCTGGTTATCCTATTAAAACAGGTCAAGTACTTTCATAATCTTCAGCATTTTGAATCATGAAAATAAAGTAAAAATATTTTGACTATAGACCACCAAAATGTTGACTGTGGAATGTCCAGACAGGACTGGAAGCTGACCAAGGGTGAAACCGGTCTCAGTCATAACTGAAGTCTTCTGAGACATAAAGACAAGACTGAGCTGATTACAGCACTGAGACTAAAGAAGAAACATACGTCCCTCTAAGGAGAGACGGAAGTTCTGACGGGCGTTTTTATCTATTTTTAAAAAAGCGTCTCATGAGGATCATGAGGGATAAAATCTGACCATTAAAGGTTTTGCAGCAAGGCCGTGACTCTGCTCGCACTCCTCTGTTCTTTGCTCTTACTCCTTTTCCCCTCTAACTTGGTTCTTTGCTCCATCAATGTCACCCAACGTCCCTCAACCACAACTGTCATCGATCCAGCCAAAAATGGCGATCTCTGCTTTGTTGCGTAATATACCAGTTCCTTGAAATGTGAGTTTAGTGGACAGGCCTCACCACTGCAGTTCCCTGGCTGTGTGTTCATGTGTGTGTCTGTGTGTGGTCATCTGGACGTAAAGAACGGCTCTATTGTCTCCATTCAAAGGTGAGGGGGGACGGGGACGTGAAAAGCACCTCTTATCCAAAACCCTTCCTTCTAATGGCTACACTTGACATGCAGGGGACAATTCCTGAAGCAAAGAGTGAAAAGGTGCTGGCCAGCTGAGCGGGACACTCGATAAAAAAAAAAGAAAGAAACTGAGAGAGGCCCAAGGAAGGACGAATGAAAGAGGGGGATATGGTGAAGATGAAGGTGTAATTAAAAAAAAGAAATATTGTTAATTCAGCCGCTGCCCGATTTCCCCTGAATGAAGTGACCTTCTACTCTGAGGTGCAAGATAAAGAAGCTCAAGCGGCGTGTATGTTCAAACTTGTGAGCTGGTGAGGTGAGCGGGGCCATTAGGGAGGGCCTGAGATCTTTAAAAGCATATCCTCCAGAGCCCGGGGCATGCTATGAGAGGAATACCAAGCTCCAGGAACAATGAGGAGAGGGCCGAGTCACCCCGGCCCACCAGCCTTTCACCGCAGCGGCCACTCAAAGGGCAACAACCAACATTGAACCTCAGCCGGGACAGAGCTCTCTGTTTCTGCCTCTCTGTATCCGACCATTCAGAAGAAAGTGCATTAATCTGTATTTCTGACACTGAATGAACTGACTGTGATGTCAGTGTTGCTCCTCCTGCCAGAATCACAGATAACTCACAGTTTATACAGAGGAAGACGCAGAAGAAGAAGAAGAAGGCTGCTTTGGGTGAAGGTTGTGGTTTAACTCGCCCAAAATTAATGTGAGATGCTTTGACAGAAATCTGGGAACCTTCAGAACGTTTGTAAAACCAGCTGAAATTCTACAGTTCTCCTGTTTTTTCACTCGTAACTGTCTTTGTCTTCACTTCATTTTGTGTTAAATGCATGATGAACCAGTATGTTTCTTCATTTATGTATTTATTTATTTTGCAGAACATTATGTTAACAGAGCTACAACCACCTCCTTTATGGAGGAGGGAGGCGACCGTCCTGCCACAGTTCCTGGAGTGGAAAAGTGTCTCGTTCATCAAATAGTCCTCAGTACTGACCAGTAGTTCCTCCAGAGCTAAAGAGCCTGTTCCTTCTTTCAATTTAGGAAAGACTTAAAGGAAAAGTTACTTTAAATCACAGCCCTGATGTGGATGTGTGTCAAAGAAAAAGCCTTCAGCCACAGTCGGGATCCAGCTAACTGAAGCATGAGCTGCTCCTCCAGACAGAGCTGCACTTCTTTTACTGGCTTCTTCAGCCTCATCAAGACTTCCCTGGGACCAGTAAGAGGAACATTTTGGAAGGGGAACCAGTGTGAGAACCAAAGCCTCCTCTGTTCCTAAACCCACAAAGCCTTATTAAAGCTTAATGCTCTCATGTGTGAGGGAGGAACCAGTGTGCACGTGGACGATTCCAACCCGGTGCTTTTGAGGATTCCAACTAAAATTTATTTTCACTCTGGGCTATTTTGAGTTCAGATAAATGGATGAACAGACTGTTCTAACTGTTTTAAGGTTTCCATTTCCTCAGGATGAATTTTCTACCACAATAGACCTGCAGGAGAACACTGGAAGGATTTACGCCTCAGCTGGAACTGATCCCTGAACAGCACTCTGAAAGGAAAGTCATTAAGATGATTGACAGGCTGGAGAACCCAGGAAAAGTTGTGTTGACGTGGTGGACGATCGCCACTGCGAACGCAACAAACTGTTTACCTCCATTAGGGTTGTATGGACGCGGGCACGGGCGGCGTATTTTCAGCGTGTTTCTGGATTTAACACAAATCTCACTTATCATTTTGTCTTCCTTTTCCCTTCCTCCCTCGCCGCCTCCTCCTGTCATTCTAAACTAAACATCTCTTAAAATTTCATCAATCCCACGCTGCTCGGGACGATAAGACAGCGCGCACATGCTGCACGCCGCAGTACAAAGGCCTCATATTTACATACAAGCCTCTTTATCTCGGCTACGGGCTTCTTTTTTCTTGATTTGTGGTTAACTCCTCAAAGCCACCATGGAGATCCAAGGCTTGTTCAGCTTCTGCTTAATGACTGTAATTTCCAACATTAAAAGCCGATGGGTTGCCACTGCAATAATAAAAAGCGTGCTTTGTCACTCAAGCCTTTTGATCTTGACACTTTTAAATACCACTCCCCGAGGATGTTGACAATGAAGCCAATTGACAGGCCTGTTTGTAGGGCACAGAGAAAAGAAGATTATTGCTCTTTGTAGACATGACCCCATTCGTCTTTTCGAGAGGTTTGAGCTGTCTTAGAGGAATTCGGGGATGTAAAGTTCTACCCGCGTCTTTAGACGAGAAAGATCAAGCTTTAAAGAACGAGTGAAGCTACACAAAACCGCACGTTTGCTTTATTCCTGCGCGATAAAAGAAGCTTCTCTCATAAATGTTTTATTTAAAAGCTGCAAAATGAGGCTATTTTTGGAGGACTCTTGGAGATGGCTGAGGGTTTATTGCCTTTAAAATGATTAAAACTCCACTTGAATGTTGAGCATCTATTGTTTTTACGAGTCTGCTGCACTGAACTTGTGCACAGGGCAGCTGTCATTTTGCTCATTGACATTATGCATGCTCGATACTTGCCATGTTACCCCCCACCCCTCCATGGGGGTAATTTGGGGCACAATAAGGCACTCTAGTGGGTAACAGAGCTCTCTTTGTGGCACAGGGCCCCTGGGGGCCGCTAATCTCTGCCAAGGAAAACAATAGCTCGCTGCTGCACCAGGGCCCACTCCTGTCAGTAATGCATCATGTACACACACGTGTGCACACACACACACACACACACACACACTTTCATGGTATTGTGTGTTTACCTGCTTGTCCAGGTCAGCACATCATCCCAATAATTCCCAATGATGTTCCAGGAACAAGTCAATCCAGAGGAGAGGAAACCTCCACCCCCCTCCTCTGCCCTCCACCTGCAGCTGAAGCTTACCTGCTCTGCTGTGGTTCCTGAGTGCTGTACAGGGACTTTCCAACATGCTGTTTGCATGTTCTTCCCGTGCACACACAAGCATTAAATCGTCAGTTAACAGCCAGAACGTGGAAGCCTGTAATCAGCCATTTTTCTCTTTTCTTCTGGATCTTTTTTATTACTTGTCTCATTACACGTGTTTCAGTTGTCAGACTGGTTGAAATCACTGAAATTCTTGTGAATAGTTGACCCACCCAGTGTGGAAATAGAGGAGAAACTTTCATGTTTGACAGATACCAGAAGGAAAAGAAGAGAGACTGATGGATGAAGGATGGAGGAAAGGGAGTCAAGCAGCAGGAGAACCTCAGTTATCACCCACAGAACGTTGGATTCTTCTCTTCCAGTGTTCCATCTCATCTAATAACCGAATGCCTTTTTTTGATTGTTTTTTTGTTCTTAAAAGATAAATAAGTGATAGTTTCTCACAGTGCACATACTTTCATTCAGCTGTGACGCAGGACGTCATTAGATATTCCATTTATATCTCCTATTGCGCCCTGGCTGTGGGGTCTATAAGGAGGTTTATCAGGTGTTAAAATAGCTTTGGACCAAGAGACATCATTAAAGTAAAGAAGCATAAAAGAAGCACAGAAGGAAAATAGTGTTGGGGAAAAAACTAACAGTTGAGGGGTAAATGTGGACCTTTTTTTAACCATCGGTATCCTGAAGGCAAAGTTAAACAGCTCGTTCCAGGAGTGAACGTTCACTCAGCTCACCCTTCCTGCCTGAATCTCCTTCTTTTCTCAGCTCTGAAGTGTGTGAACATTGTTTACACGGCAAGAACCACGGTGGTCAGGGGCAAAATAATAGCCTACCCTCATTACCCACATCTAACGCACATTTTGGACGCTATACGTGTTGTCAGCTAGTGTTCAAAAGGAGGGATTAAACCCCTCTTTCATCCCCTTCTCACAGGTTTTGTGTTGATTCTACGGGTCATCAGATCCAGCTGGAAGTCTTCACTTTACCCTGAACGCCTCCTTGGTGTTGTGACACGGGCAAAGTACACGCCGGAGAATCAGGCTGGCCGGCCACTTTGAAGATTGGGGCTATTATTCCACAAGTGCCCTCATTGATCTACGCTTGAATTAATGCACCTGAGTCCACTAATCGATGGTTGTTAGCTGCGAGTCCACATGAGTTTTACAGCTGTTAAGTGATGTGTGAGTGTTTCTGGAGGCTCAATTCCACCATGACCCACTTTTCCAAGTTACCTCTTCCACTCTTTTCCTTCTCTTGACTGATCAGTGTGCAAAAGTGTTCACTGATGAAAACGCGTGCAGTCGTTTGATACTTTGAGGATCCCGTGAAATGTTCAGAGGGGTTTGTTCACAATGCTGAGGTCCAGCAAGGCTTTCTGCCAAAGCTTTCAAATGTGTCGGGGAGATGGTTTATCAGCGTGTTGAAAAGTCAGTGGGAAAGTAACGTTGTTGACAGGCTGAGTTTGGAGCCGGTAGTAAATGTGCAGACGGGTCGTCTGACCACAGATGGAGAAACTTAATGTAGGATTGATGGATGCTCCTGATCTGAGACACCCTTCTGAAGGGTGGGAGTCGATCCAGGAATTCACTGGTTCCCTCCGGTGCCATGGCACAGCAGCTCTGGCTCTACTTATTTATCTTTTATTTACTTGATTTGCATTGTGTTTCTTCATTATTTTGTATTTGTTGGTGCTGACTGTATTTATTTGCACCCTCATGGGGCAGATTATTTTTAAGAAGAAAGTGAGGGTACTGACAAAACTGGTGCGGCTCAACGGAATTTTAATCTGTGCCGCGATTGTGGCGAAGCAGCTTTGTCTCTTCTGCCAACGGATTCTCTCCTATAAACTGTTTGTAGTGAGTCATTAAAAATCCATATATTCATATTATTGCAAAAATCTTTATCTTCACAAGCGACGCCTCAGAAACCAGCAACAGCAGCATGTCAGGGAGGGACAAGCTGATATTTTTGCTGATGATCACTTCCTCCACATGATCACATTAGTGCTGGTCTGGGGAAACAAGAGAATTCTCCCAGTAAAAACATGGCCGAATGTATTGGATGAGCGAAGGTAAAAGCTTTTTGGCGCTGGTTGAAGTAAACATTGCATCATGCACGCGGAGTACGTGAGATTAGTATGGAGAAAAGTCCTCCTGAGAGGAAGACTGTTTGGCTCTTCTGACAGTGGACAGCACACATCTGTCCAGGCTTGCCTCCCCACGTCCCATTAGCTGCACTAAATCATCCGCTTCCACGCTAATGCGCTGACAAACTCGAATGAATCGACACCTTTCCGCGCTGCTGATGAATGTTGTGACAGCTGTCCGCTTTCCTGCCGAGCGGGAGCCCGACAGCAGCAGCCGGTCCGGACTCTGCAGGGCTCAAGAGGCCGGACCCCAGGGTGCTGGGCAGTTGTTCTGGGTCACACTGGATGGAGGTGAAGCGAAGGGACGACATTAAGTGAAGCATTGTTAAATATGGAGCCCGCCATATTCAACAAAACTGCTCTTACTTGTTGACATGTTGGCAAAAAATAAATAAATACTGAAAGCAGAATTTTGACCCAAATATTACCAGATGGAGCTTGGAGGTGACACATGTGTGCTGCAGCTCCATCAGAAGCATTTCACTTGTTAAAGAACGACCCTTTCCTTGTGCTTCTGGCGCTAGTACACTTTAAAGTAATCATAAGCTCCGTTAAAGAATCTTATTTACTAAAAACCATCATTAAAGCGAGGTGGTGAAAGATGACAATGTTAAAAATCCGAACCGGCTGTTGTTATTTGCAGGTATTTTCTGGCTGTGTGTGGCTCTGCCAGGACGGAGCCGAATGGCTTCAATTAGCTCCAGCTGCTGATGCAGTAATAATGTGGAACTGCAACATGTGGAGTTTGGGACCTGGAAGAAGTATAAACAACTTTTCAAGACAACGAACGTGTAACCAATCCTGCACTTTTTATTTTTTTGTATTTTAACTGTTGCGCATGACAACTTCATTAATCAGTATTTTATCCCTGGACAGGAAGTTGTCCACGCACAGTACAGGTGAACACGGGTGTTTTCTGCTCAGCAGAGCTTCATGATGCTGGAAAATGGGAGCACGGATGCGACATTATCATAATCATGGACCGCTCTCTGCGCCCCTCCCTCACTGATTCCATCATGCAGCCTTGCAGAAAAAGGTAAAAGATAATTACTGGGAGTGCAGGTTTAATCAATCAAATGAGACTGAGGTGGATTCTGCTCTGTTTGGACAAACGCTGAAGGAAGCTTCAGCACAACAAAATCCTGTCACAGCACAGATGAACCTCCTGCCTGAGATAAAGAGCATCACAGAATGGAAGGAAATCAGAGAGGAAAGCCATTTTACGGTTGATATCCCGTGGGATGATATGGTGCGTTGGGAACTGTGCGTCCGGCTCCTCGACTGCGCAAGCTGAAGAAACAACATTTAGGCATCAGCTGTAATTGGCGGTTGTTGCGAGGCGCTCGGCAGCGCCTGTCATCAGTGGCTCGTCTGGGCCGACAGCAGCTTCTCGTGACCCACACTGTCATTACATGATGATATGTCTGATTTTAGACACGGCTGAAGTGACCGTGACACCGAACAACTTCATGTTTGACTTGTCTTTAACTCCAAACGTATTTCAGCAATAAACAGCCTTCCATGGATCAGTTGATTTTAATAGCACATGATTTGTATTATAAAACACAGCTTTTGTTACCTTGTCAGAAAATCGACGTCTTATAGGAGGGACTATTTGGATCCCAAAACTCCCATATGATGACTGTGATTATCAAAGAGTTGTTTGAGTTTGCAAATGTATGTTTTCCATGTGGAATCCAACCACTCTGCACTGATCTGATGAACTCTGGTGTGCTGTGTGGCTGTATATGTATTCCAACAGCATTAAAATAAAAACACTATCCACCCTCATCGATGTGAATTGGGGCAGTTCGTCTCTTCCATTGGGGGCATCGCAACATGCATGCATGTTGATAGAAACTACCACTTAGCTACTGTTATTCTTATTCTTACTGTTCTTTTAAAGAGTCCCTGTCCAACCCTGAGATGTGCTCACGTGTCCCCCGGCCAGAACACCATTCCTTCCATTTGTGTGTTTAGCGGGTCATTGATCACCGTGGGATAGATTAAGACACTACGGAAAACCGCCAATGGAAGTGTTCCACATGCAAAGATGTCAGTGTAATCCTTCAACACTTGATTTACTTTACCAGCACGAACACTTGAAGTAGCCGCACCGTTCAATCGGGAGATGCGTGCACGCCATTGCATGGCCTTAAAGGGTGGTGCGTGAGGTGTTATTAGCATGTGCGCCAACCCTCAGGCTATGTAAACACTCATTACAAAATTACAATCCGTAACCTAAACATCAGAGGCTGCGATTTAAACAGATACGAGGAGCGTGTTGCTCGAGAGGAGCCCACTTGATTAGCAATGACGTGAAAGGGGAAATTTTCTCGTATAAATTGTAAACACGGTTCGTAATAAATGGCTGTGTTCACAGCGATGTTGCAATTGGAAAAACAATAGCTAATGTGTCATCTGAGGCCCATGAGAAATGTCAGGGTTTACCATCTGACAAGCAGACTTGCACAAGACAATATTGTACACACTGACACAAAGGACTCTATTTAACTTGAAAAGGCTAAAGAGCGAGAGCATCTGCTGTATCAGTTTCCAAAGTGCTTAACGGAGAAATAATTTGCTCATCAAGTTTATCCCCCCAAATTCCGTTGCATTCTTTGTGCGTCATGACAAAACACAAAGCAGCTGGCACAGAACAGACAGCCTTCTCCTCACTTCAGATGGTAGAAACTCAACTCAAAGCGTATTTACTGCTGGGATCAAAACGGGATGCGACATTAAAGAGCGTGGCATTCCTGCACCTGCTCCTAACCTGGGATGTCTGTAAACATGCATAAATATTTTTGTGCCTTTTCCTGTTTGAAATACTTTCATTTCAGACTTTTCACATGGACGACGGGGTGCTGAGGTCCATATTTGACTGTTCGGAATCTCTAACATCTGCAAAAGTTATGATGGCAGGAACTGTAATCTACTGTAAGGTACTGCGCTGAAACATTCTAAATGAGGGCATGCTCATGCTTGCAGCCGGTCCCACAGTATAGTAGTCTAGAAATATGCAGTATCACCCTCAGTAATCTGTAACAGAGCAGAAAGGTTACATGGCTGGAGCTGAAAGGCTGCTCTGCACCCAGCTGCACAGTGTGTAACTGCATTTAAATCTGTACTGTAAAAAAATCATTATATACCACCCAGTCTGAAAAATAACTGAATTCAAACATTTTGGGGGATAAAGATCTGAAAGATTTGAGTGTCTTTGAGTCACTCTCATCAGTTTATCCCTCTCGTGCAGCTGTAGAGTTTAAAAAAGCTCACTGGTGACTACCTGTCATGGTCCAAGATGGTAAATAATGTTTTGTATGACAGGTATTCATGTGAGTGTTCATTAAAAATGTGTTGTTGCAATGCAGCAGCGCCACTATTTCTACGGCCTGATACCCTTTCAGAAGTGCTGGCAAACATATTGTTTTCCTGGATGTTGCCAGAAGTCCCAAGAGGCTGTGGGGCATTTTTATTGCCACACAGATCAGAGAGCAGATAACCAGCATGAGGAATTCCCTCCTTCTTTCAGTAACAGCCCAGCCTCAGAGACATGAAACACACTGAGGAGAACAAAGGTCAGCACACAGAGAGCAACACACTGTCGAGCTGCGGTCACCGTCTTGCCAATGCCCCAACTCAACAGGCCGGGAGTTGTCCTCCTCTGTGGTTCTGCCCGCCTGCTGCACAGCTAAAACCTCCCAATGTCAGCTACGCTCTTCGACCTTGAGCCATGCCACAATGCCAAATGTTCTTCTTGATTGGATGGCAATTTATGGACGCTGGCAGGAGCAAATTTGAACTTGCGGGCAGAGGTGTTGATTACCCTTCTTATCAGGCAGTTTGTTTGGGAACACGATCAAAGTCATTACCCTTCAGTGATCATGTGCTTTTTTTTTACCCCTCTGTCCCACCCCACTCTCCACCTTGTTTGCCCCCTGCTAAAACATTGGCACAGGGCCACGTGTCTCCCCGCTTCTCTTTGTTTTATTACTTCAAAAGAGTGCGCCTCACTCCATTCATCACAGAACACTGCTCCTGTCAAAGCTGTAACAGAGTCAAATTGTTCAGGCATTTGGGCATCGAACAAAGCACCACAAGAATCTCCAAACCTGATGTAATTCAAGGAGGGATAATTCCCTCCTGTGACTCATCTTTGATCTGTGATCTACACCCTATCTGCACCCATATGTATCTCTGGCTTATCCCATCATGATTCTCTCATCACAGAATCCAGGAGCTAGCCAAAAGTATTTTTATACATTAAACCACATGGAAACTGGTATATAGGCATCCATAAATATTCCTGAGTGTAGAGATAAAAGCAAAAGAAGTAGTATTTACAATGGATGAACGTCTATAACATCAACAGATAAAATGTGCTTACATGCACCCAGTAGGCTCCATGACCGTAACAGGTCTTCTCGGACAGCATTTGAACAGGTAGGTATCAAGTAGTCAATAGTGGTTCTTTTCAGAATAAAGACTCGTGATAGAGTTAACAAGGGAGATAAAATCTGATCAAATGTGTCTGTTTAAGCCTCAGAGAAGCGTGACCCATTGCACTTTGCTAAAGGGAATGTTGGTCTGGTGTATTGTGTTACACCCCAGACACACCTATGGTTCATTAGAGTCCAATCCGTGTTGTTGTTTTTCATTTTTTAATCCTATCAAACTAGCAAGTTTGGCCTTGCCCCTCCCTTCAAATACTGAGATCCTACTTCCTAAGAAACAAGGGAAACAGCACCAACAATGAGGGCTTCGAAGATTCTCTTAGATCTGCTACATTTGTAGCGGCTCACTTTTTCCCCAAAAGTGGAACCCATCCAGAAAAGCTGGAGGGCAACGTGGAGCGATACCAAAACGATGATCCAACTTAAGATTTTAAATTCTATTTTTGAAGTAGCTAATCTTAAACTCTGCCTGGGCTCGCGGTAATGTTAGCCAAGGCAGAGGAAGTCCCCGTGGCTCCATCTGAGGCATCCTGCCCCGATCCTGAGGACTAATCCGATGAGCTCACACTCAGCATGTTCCTCTCGTGAGTTCTGCATGACTTGCGCTGCCCCCAAAGATAAAGGACGGATGCGGAGTCCTGATGGAGAGGCAACAGAGTGGGTCAATGGGAAAGGGGGTTGTCTCAAGAAGGAGGGAGGGAACGGGTCGAGAGTTTGGGTATAGTTGTGGGGGAAATGGGTGGAGAGGGAACATACTGGGGCCCCTGTGTGCATGTGTGGGGGAGTCTCATCGCCGCCCTTGGACACTGACCTCTTTGTCGGACTTGTATTAAAAACTCCAGCCCTGATAAGATGACCCCTCAAGACTAATCCCTTGACCCCCAGTGCATTAAAGTGACCGTTAGTGGACATGGCAAGGACAGTCTGTCATTTTATAACTCCCCGTAGGGAAACAGCGATGTGTGCGTGTGTTCAATATTTGTGTGAGTGCATGATGTGGCGGGGGGGGGGGTCTGTTGGGGAAGTGGGGTATTGCGTGCACGCAACAAGACCAGTGCAATTGATTGGAAAGCTTTGAATGAACATCTTTAGCTTAGTCTCTTGAGGACTTTCCTTTTGTCTCATTCAATAGCTGTAAAGAATGGGGAGATAAAGAAAAGTGACAATCTAGGGACATCTGTAGTTGCAATTATTTTTCAGCCATCCAAGTAAAGCCATGTAAATGATTTATGCATAAAGAGCCACACTAAGGTCCTCACAGCCTTTCCTAATATTGGCCAGACCTGAGGGGTTTCTTTATAGCTTCCAAAGTCTGTAACCTGCCAGCCATTCGGTTGGTAATGTTCAATGACACCTCAAAGACCCGACTTGTCTGTGGGACCTGGGCGTACGTCTTCTGAAGCACCTGGAGGCCATTTTATGTGGTGATAAATGAAAAAGGGTCCAATAAAGCCTTCTCACCAGTGGCAGATCCTCCCAGCGCAGCAGTCCTTGTTAATCACAGCAAACAGTTGGAGATCTTTTCAAAGGGGATTATATCAGGGTCAGGAGCATTTGGACCTTAATTACCCTTGACATAATGTTTGACCATTCTGTTACCACTGGGGAGGGCAACATTTATTAAGGGGACATGGACCTAGAGGTCACTGGGGTTACCAAGGTCAACAGTGCGCCCCCACACTGCACGCCCTACCCCACCCCCAGCAATTCCCATTTTGTCATCCAGCTACAGTTGGGTGCTCCAATACCATTTAGAACAATGATGAAAAGGGATCTGACCAGTCCAGGAGCAGGAAGCCTGCGGTAGTGTTGGTGGTTGTCATCACGTTTGCTATCAGCTGGTAAAGACTTTGGCCAGGAGAGCTGAGCCTTGACGTGTAGACGTTCAGGAGCATCTGCAGACAAAAGGTTAGAGGTCATCTGGGCTAATCTTCAGACTAGCAGAATATTGCTGCACTTGCCAAACTATGCTTGTTATTTAAATTGGAGAATAAACTCATTTGTTAATATAAATTCACTTTACATCAAATCTATAGTGTGAAACATAAGAGAACTCTGAGGCATCTAACTTCTGTCATCCAAATTGTTCCATATAGGTTGTCAACATTTAAAAAAACATTAAAACAGCTTTAAAAATATGCATGTTTGGGATGGAAATGATGGGGTCCAATTCACAATGTACAATTCAGACGGACTCACTATCACCCCTATAGGCAACACGCTGTTACAGCATGCTGCAGTAGCTTTGTCACGAATATAGTCAAACAATTTATGTCTAAAGTCATTACAGCTCACACTTGATTCAAATAAGTGTCTCGTTTGAATCCTTTAAATATGGTCTCAATAGTAAAATTTGGGTGGGGTTTTGCTTTTTTTTTTTTTAAGTTCTGAAAGTATTTATCATGTCTGAGCTGAGTCATTTAGTCAAAGTTGAATCCATTTCATGGTCCCAAGTTATTGCTTTGGCAGAGATCTTCAGGTCCAAACATCCTTATATCATTCTTCAAAAACCCACTGAGGCCTGTAAAATATAATTGTCCTGAGCTAATCCCTCATCTGTGACTCCAAACACCAGTTCTCAGCCCATTGTCTCCACACACAAAGGGAACTAACACACGTGGAGGATTCTAGGAGTCTTGGTGCATATATGTGTAGGTGGGTTTCATGGTATACGGTACAAACATCCAGCCTATGATAGCTAACTCTGGCTATATGGTGTATACATGCTGTCAAGGTCATCTGCAGAACAGAACGCAATTCTATGTAAACACACGGTGCAGCCTGGATCACAGAGACGCCAGCAGAAAGACATAAAACGGAACATTCTCTGCTGTTTGCTTCCAAAGGTAAAGTTTCTTCCAGCAGTCTTATGGGGCCGGATGGCATTTGCACACGTTCAATAAGTTACCCAGAGTAAACAGCCTTTTGTTCAGCGTCATGCTTGACTAGGCAAGCACATTACCTCCATCAGCACATGCACACAACAAAATCCTCCGCGTGAAAAACGCAGCCTCCTGTCATCGTCGCACACGGCATCTGTCAAGCCACAAGTGAGCAATAACGTGCAGCCCGAAATGCAAAACTCTACTAACTAACAAGGCTTTCGTTGACGTGAGTGTGAGCACATAATTGGAGGAGTTACTGTAGCCGCAGGGGAGGATTGAGGGAGGATTATAGGAAGGTAAGGAGGGCTGGGAGGAGGAGAAGGCATGGAGCGGTAATCTGTAATTAGTTTGTAATTGCACCTCGCATGGCTCAGAATGGCGTTGTGCTATGATCCGTGATTGACAGAAGACACGCAGGAACTTTGAAACATTTTACAGATGAAAAGGAAAGAAAACATGGCTCAAAATGAAGTCTGGAGAGTGATGATAAGATTATCTGTGAAGTGGAATCATGAGAGGCCTGAATTAGTTTATCTTTTGTACAGCACAAGAGTGCTATAATTAACGCAAGCGTCATTGACGTTATAGAAAGGATGAGCTAATATGAAGAAGAAGAAGAAGATGAAGAAATTTGGCATGTTGATGCCTGAAGGTTAGTGTAGTTTCTATATCGATGTGACTTGTGCATTTTCTAAATCCTAATTGGGAAGAGGATAGTTCAGGGAAGGAGGAACCCCTCGACCTTGAGTTTGGAGTAAAAAGAAATCACCCGTGTGAGATGATTTATCCTGAGTCCTCGCAGGATCCACTGCTTGTGCTTCTTCTTTTATCCCTGTTCTTCTTGTCTTCTCTCAGGTCTCCTAATGGTCTCAGAATCTGAACAAGTGCCAAGTGTTTCCTGTCCAATGGGAGCTGTCGGGCACTGACAGTGTGCTGCTTATGTGCTACTACAAATGTTCTTTTTAGGATAATGGTGTGAATTTTGCAGTGACACATACAGTAGTCAACAAGAGTGGACGCACGAGTCCGCCTGGCTGGCAGCAGTCTGCTAGTAAGATAAATATAGTTAAATGAGCGCCGGAACGTACAGCGACCAGCACGCTTCAGTGTGACAGATAGTTTATTGTAGTTAAACAAAGTGCAATGGCGGCACGCAAACCCTTTCAGACGTTACTCAGGGAATCAAAATGAATATACGTTTGTATGAAGGGACAGAAAAACACTTGTAACTTTTAATGACGGTGCCGCCGCGGGGACATCGTCAACATACGTGGCATTCATCGGAAGTCCCAGGAGCAGCTGTGGAAAAATGTATCCCCCAGTGAAGGTGACAAAAGTGCTGTATGTATACAGTGAGGTGCTGTTTCAGAAGCTGCTTTATGGCTTGTGAGGTCCACATGAGACACGATGGCTGGAGCCCACGATGAAATAAGGACCAGGACGCCGGAGCCGTGGTTACACCTCGGCCTTTTCCCCCAACAACACTTTTGGCTCCGTTAACATCGGCAGACAAATGCGGGCATGTCTCAGACCATGTGATCTTCAGGCAGGAGCCATGTGTCGTGTTTTTGTTCTTTTTATTTTAGTCTCACGGATGATGCTAGGGCGTGGCGGGAGGTTTGTACGAAGGTTTATTAAAGGTTTTATGAACTCTGGTCTGCATGGTTTTACTGCAACGGTTGAAACAAGCCTGCTAGTCTCCAGAGCCACATTCCTGACTGCTTCATAGCTCCTCTAGAATATTATAATTATTACCTACGTATTGATAAATCCCTCATGGGTTTTGGCAGAGTTGGACGAGGGCAAAATCTGCTTCTTGTTTTCCATGTCGTGAAAAATTAGAAGTCTGGGAGAGAGAGGACACATTGTCTGCCCGCTTGGCAACGACGGCAACAACATCAGAGATCAAATCAGTTTTTAGTTCTTTTGTGTTGTAAAGAACAAGCCAACGAAACGGATGCAGCTTCAGGTTGTGTTTGGTAGCTGCCACAGTTTAAACCTGTTACACAACACAGTGAATTAAAAGGAGTTGAGACGTGAAAGCGATTTTTAAAATGCTAAATAATGTTTATTTTCGGGGCTTGAGCACATTTAATGTGCGGAATGGAGGCGCAGTGCAATATTTTTGTAACACTTCCTGTAACAATTAATGCGCTTGAAATGACAGAGAACCTACGCATTTTTTATTGCTCTTAAAGTGTTAGAAACACACAAAAGCACCAAATGTTTGGGGGATTTTGCTCTTTATGCAGACAGAAGTGTGAATTTTTAACAGGTCCTCTTTTATGTTATTGCCAATTCTTGATGTTGACTGTTTTTTCTTGGAGGGTAAAAAAATAAATAAAGTGCATTCCAAAAAAGACTGATTCAGATTTACTTTCTAAATAAAAGTAAACTCTTCTTTGTTGCTGTGTGCAGCATCTGTTTTTGCCGATCACCATCGTGTGCACACACACACACACGCACACACACACACACACACACACACACACACACACACACACACACATGCGCGTTTTCCTTACAGTAGCAGCAGCTCTCAACATGATACCAGAGCGGAAATTTTGAAAGCAGCTCTTTTGCTCGCCTGTTTTGCGTATAAATGGGGTAATATTGCTCCCTGGAGCTTTTGATTCTGGATCCATCATATCTGATTTGCAGTTGTGTGTGATGCCTGCATGTGCACTGATATGATTGTGTATGTGGCTGTGATTGTGTATACACTGTATGTGGTATTGTACTGTATTGTAAGCGTGCACTTCTGTGTGTGCCCCACGAGCACACACACGGCAGCAGCATGTGCTGTGCGATACACACCGTGTGAACTCGATCCCTTTGATCTCTGACAGGGGCTGTTAACGCAGCGTGAGTGTGACACTCTCACCGTGCCCGTTGGCGTGGCGCGTCACCTAAATGTGTCCTACGTGTCCGATGCTAGCACGCGATCCTGTGTCAGTGGAAATGCTGCAGGTGTTTTCCACACCAGCTTTCCCACACTGAGGGGCAAGGGAGGGCATGGACACCTTAGCTGTCTATTCAGCCAGCACACTGCACAGGGCGGGCACTCGGGCCTGGCCGGGTCCCCTCCCCTCTCAATAGCACAGGGCTGCTCCTCTCCTCGTAGCCCAACAATGGGCACTGCTATCACTGCTTGGCTTTACAAACCAGGGTGGGGACCCGCCAAGTGCTCATAAAAGCTCCTGTCACGTTGACACTGGCAATCAGAGAGCGCACCTTTATGAGAACCATAGATAATAGGGCTTTTTCCCCTCCCGCTTCCTTTCTGATTCTAAATCCTTTCCCCCCATTTCTTTTGTCTCTGACCTCACCTGTGCCTGATGTGAGGTGTTGAAGACAGTCAGATGTTGGGAGCTGCGTGGTCTTCCCTGGGCACCAGTGGTGTGGAGCTGACTTTGAAGTGCTCAGGAGTTTCTCTGCCCTTCCACCAGTTCAAATTTCTGCCCAGCGGGAATAAAAAGAACCGGAACACCGGTGACACCCACACCAAATGTGTTGTTTGAAATCCTAGAATAATTCACCTGTGGGCTGTATAAACAAGCAGGATGTGATCATTTCTACCTTCAGCCAGCCAGAATGCACAACAAAGGCATGAACGGGTCAGGTTATATAGAATAATATCTTCAAATGCACGTAGTAATTAAACCCAAATGATAACATGTCAGTACTGTCGACTGATTACTGATTTTTTTAAGGAATCAAAGTGATTCAAGTGTAATGAAACTAGATTAGACGTGACCTTACAGACATGACTTTGCCATTGTTTTGTCCACATCGGAACCAGAGATCCGGGCCAGCGTCTGAATAAAACCCCATCAACAGTCTTTAATAAGAGACCTTCTTGCATCAGTCAGACCCTCATTTATTGCCTGCCGTGTCCCATGTGATGGATCTGTGCTGCAACGTTGCCATTCTTGGCATTCCTCCCCTGGAACGCACAAACAGGACCCCGCAGAATCAGAGCGGGACGGCGAAAAGGCAACATTCCTGGGACAAGTTTTAACAAAAATGACTGTGCTGCTTTTTATACTGCAACATCACATGGGCGGAAACATGCATTGGTTGATTTGTGTGTCTGCGGCATCGTCCAGCAACAATAACAACAAGAGGAGAACGTCCATAAATACCAGCTTTTGTTTCTCAGGAGAGATTTTTTTTAGTCTGTGAACGTGCTGAAATGACTCCTAATACGCTCCGATTGGCTGCCACCGTTTCCCGGGACAACAAGTGCGCGGCAAAGCCACTCACGACAAGCAGCTTGAACTAACTTGTCTTCTGACGGGTGGGTGGGGGGCAGTGGGGGTTGCTCTACCGGGGTCGCCACAGTGTGGCTGTTGTTCCAGCATCCAAGGATTACAATTAACCATCCACTCCTGTTGGGGCTTAATGACGGAACAGTGCAAAAGGCAGCAGCGGGGGCACTTCCTGAACAGCGCCGGGTTGGCCTCTAATTGGTGCTGGAGCAGCGACCCTCGCTGCTTATCTCATAGCCAGCTGAGAAAAATCACCGCTCAAGTGTGAATCAAACCACGCTGATTGCAGGAAAAGCAGAATGTGCAAAGCACCTGATGGGAAAAGGCTGCTATTTATGGCCTCTTTGGTCCTGCTGGAGGGGACGTGGTCAGTCGGGTTCGGATCTGGGGAGGAATTCTGATCCTGAGTCTGTTTGAAACAATAATCTCCAGCGTGCAAATAGAGAATGACATTAAATGTGTTGATCAAAGCTGGTGCTGTCCTCACGTGCACTTTAACTTTGTCAGTGCAGGATTAGGAGACAACTGGTTATACTGGGAGGGAGGGGTAAATGGCCTGCTTATACTGGGACAGAGAGCTTAAATGACTGGTTCTACTGGGACACAGAGGATAAAAGGACCAGTTCTACTGGGACATGGAGGTAAACAACACTGGGGCAGAGAGGGTAATACGACTGGTGGTCGTGGGCACTCCTATTTTTTTATCCTAAAAATTTGTTTGCTTTTTGCATCTTTATGAATTTTTACTTTTTTTGTTAATAGCTGTAAACTAACAATCCTTTTAATAGTAGTCATTATTGGGGTGGGTATCGTGGAATCTTCTAATAGGACCCTGCGTGGCACATGTCCAAGCTCAGAGTCAAAATGGTGAGGGGAGAGGGGAGGTGGGACGGACGGGAGGTTCAGGGGATTTGGGTAAACCATCTGTTGACCAAAGCTTTTGGGGAAAGAGCACTAATATGGATTTAGGATATTATTCTCTCTGCAGGTGGGATGGTCAAAACCCCTGTGGATTTCTCTGTCAGGAGGGGGCAAACCTTAGGAACAATGAAAATGGAAATAGATTTCATAAACAGGGACAGGGCACCATGTCATGGACGAAGGTGTGTCATAGCTGGGTTTGTTGCTAATCTCCAGAACTCCGTTCCAGCACTGTGGAGGTTGAAAAGATCAGGGTGGAGGACAAAAGAAGACAACTGTCAGTTTCCGAAAGATGACTTCAAATGGGTCTGAGGTGCAACTCCTACCTGAACCTTTAAGAGAGCGCCAATAAAAGGACCTGGGTGGCTTTCTACCTTAACGCCTGGCTCGCGGGGGGCTACCGTGAGTTGGGTAAAGAAAGAGCCAAAGCTGCCAGGGGTTATTCCAACACTAAATGTCTTTAGCGGGCTTAACTGCGATTTGCCCCTTTTGCTTACTTGTTTGTTTATCTGGATTGTACGACAGAGCTTTAAGCTGTCAGGTGCTTTCACTGTACCGCCGAGGGAAGACGCACGGCGGCTAACATCTTCACCAACAAGCGTCAGACGGCTACTGGGCTGCAAAAATCTGTGACATTTTTTTTTCATGAACACACATAATCTGCTTAAAATCCCAGACTGGAGTAAACTGATGTCCTTGTGACCATCTAAACATCACTTCGGTCTGGTATCTAGAGCACAGATGCCAGAACAACAAGGTATTTGCAGTAAAAGTGCTTGGCCCAGGATTTTACAAGCTCTAATCTGAGACCTCAGAGAATAATGTGTTTCAGTTTTCAGTCTGTCTTTAGACAACACTCTGCTGCACCTGGACTTTATATGCACCCAGGTGAGGGGTGACCAGACCGTGCGTTAAACTACCTGAGAGTGAGGCTGTAAATACATAAACACCCATCAGAATTCCACCTCATTCATAATGAAAATAAAATAAAAAACGTGAAACAATGGGTCAACAGGGTTCCACGACCTGAGGGCAATGACCTGACAAAGAGGTGAGGATGACGGGAAGCTCTTTCCCAGCTTCCAGCCAGTAAATTACAGCTTCTGTCTAATCCAGGTCTGATTCCCCCTCCGCCCCGGCACCCTGCCTTCCCCCTCCCACCGCCACATTTTCCAATCTGACATGATTCTGGGAAAATTGTGCATTTTGAGGAGCAGATTGTGGCACGGTTGTTGACACGCTGCCTCAGCTTGTGAGTCAAAAGAGAGACCGTTAACCCCCCGCGTAATCTATCAGAGAGCACCGTGTGTCTGTCAGGGGGCTTTTCCCATTGTGAAATGTCATGAGTGAATATGGAACATGTCAGTCACATCTGCACATTAACAGATGTCAGAAGTCTGCAGCCATGTTCTGAGAGGCATTAATCCTACTGCTAACATCTGCACGGTGATTCTCAGAATAACAACGTTAACATGCTCCAGTCAGGAAATAACATTTTACTGCCGTCGCTGCTCAAAAGACGTGACGTTGTTCTGGCACCACGACACTGACACTCACTGATCCATCCTCAACTGGATCCATCCAGTCCTATAAATTCCTGACTGATCTGCTGACTCATATTTGGGCACATGTAATGTTTGGAGATGGAGGTGACTGGATGTTTTCCATCAGTGAAGGAGGACCAAGGATTACGGAGTCAGATCTAACTTTAACCTGTGGTTGTCTGTGATAACTTCAAATCCTGTAATCCAGAACGTGGATTCTGTGACTGCTGGCAGCTTCTCGTAGGCTGCTCCAGAAAGAGGGCTTAAATGTCGCACTCATTAGTCGTTCATCAGAAGTGGGCCAGTTAATGGTGGGGACAACCCTCCCATCAAGTTCATCATGTTCTCCTGCTCCAACACCTTGCTACCAGCCCGGCCCTGCAGGGGACAGGCCCAAATAACAGCTTCTTCTTAGTCAGCTCTGATGTCCCCAATTTCTTCCAGAGGCAAGAGGAAATGTTAAAGACTAAATATTTTGTTTAAAAATTATTGGAGATAAATCATTTCAATCTGTGTCACAATGTGTGCTGAATAAAGTGCAGAAAGAATGCCCTTAGTCAGATTAAATTGTTCATTCATTAAGCCATTAAATGTCCATCTCAGTCAAGTTATTTGTGGGGGGTCTTTGGAATTAATTCATGGGCAATAAAGAAGACTTAAAGCCCGATTAGTGGGCTTTGCTCCCGTTAGATACAGGATCTGGCCGGGGTGATCCCATGCGTAAGGATATGTGGATCCGGCCACTTAAGGGGCTCTGTGGTTTTGCGTTGATTAGTTTCGCGGATGTCCTTCCTGATGCTGTTGGGATATCCTGCTGCTTTCCAGTAAACTTCACATATCTGCTCATGTGCTGCCAGAAAACAAAACCCTTTCTTCCCAGCAGTCCATTCAGTCACAACCTTATCTGATCTAACAACTTAAAGAAAATAGGACTCAAAGATACAATTCAATACGGCGCATCTTTGCTGTTGGCTTTTGACCAGATGACTGTTAGCCATTAGCAACGGAAGGAAGAAAAACGTCAAAAGCCTGATTAAACAAGAGGGACGTGTTGATTTGAGACAGTCCCACCGAGCGAGCAGCTTTCAATGAAACAAGACAAGGAAATACAAGCTCTGAAACTGTAATTCAGAATAATAAGCCAGCTTCCTCCAGGAATGGTTCTCTTTGATTACTTAATTGTTTGCAGACGTGTGGTTGAACTAACTGGAATCTGGTTAGAGTTTTTCTCCTGGGGGATTAATGAGGAGCACGTTGGAAAGAAACAAAAGAACAATGTAGACACTGGAACAGCTTTTCATTCATTTTGTGGGGCCAAAACTAAGCTGCTGACAAATTGACTGATGTTTTCATCAAACTCTTCGTAAGCGTGTGGTGGAAATTACATTGAAATGTAATTGCAAGCCCGATGCTCCACAATATAACCTATAAGAGAAATCTTTACATAATTATCCAGTAAAATTAACATCAGTCAAGCTCTTCTCACCTACATTTTTTGTGACACACATTTCTTAAAAAGCAGCCTTGGTAGATGACTAGAGTCAAAGTTAGTCAGGCCGTGGCAGCAATGGAGGTCTTTCTAAGTGTCCTCCACAGACTGTGTGAGGAAACGGTAGAACTCTGGGAGGAAACCACGCAGACACTGGGAGAATATGTCAACCCGCCGCCCTCCTGGCAAGCAAACCGGTAAAAATGCAGCGATGAAATGATGGAATGCATCGAATCTCTTCTGGGCTTCCACCTCTCCTTGAACCGAGTGATGTCCACGAGGGTGATCTGGAAACTTCCAGCCGTCCCACCAGCTTTGAAATGCCGGGACGACAATTCAAATGAAAAACACTGTTTAACGTCTGCGGGTGATCCTCCAAAGCTCATTTCCTCCAGCTCTTATGCTAATACACACGACAGCTCGGATTCGGTTTCAAGTCCAAAGCCATAATTTTGGGTTTGGGAAATGATTGATGGTGTTTGGTGGGACACAAACTCGGTCTCCTGGGTGAAAGTCAGGTGTGACCCTCCACTCAACCTTGACCTCCACCCCTCTTGACGCTTTCTCGCTTCGGAAAGTATATTGCAGCTCATCGTCTGTTCAAGTCATCTGAAGAGTGCAGATGGCTTTGGGTTGCAGGTACATCCTCGCCTTATCCCAAAGGGCACACCTCCTGCATCTGGATGGGGATCCATGGCAGAACGATATGCGAGCAGCTGTGGAGAGAAGAGGGTGGGTGTTATTGTTTCTACTCGGACACTCAGCTCAGCGACGGCGTCCTGCTCAGGAATGGGGGTCAGTCTCTGGCCTGGTCACAAATAGAGCTCTACCTGTTATTATCACCAAAGAGGTGCAAGGCCACCGAGCATTCAAGAGCTTCAACGGGAACGTGCGTGAGTGCACATCGGAGTTAAACAGTGAGGGGAAAAAATCAATAATGAGGCTGAAGTACACAGAAACAAACTGTCAGTGAGGCTGATTTATGGTCCGTAGCCTTGATTCCAGCTCTGCAGGCGACCCCGCAGCTGCTTCCGTCTGTACTCAGGGATCGACCCTGCTTCTGGATCTCCTTTTGGATCTCCTTCTAGTCTCAGAGCTAATTTAGATCATGGAAAAGCCGTGAGGAGTGACATCACCGCGCCGACTGGGCCCGAGGCCTGCACAGCACCTGCGATGAGGACTTAGATAAAACACCTGGCCCGACTCAATAACCTCACACCGTGATGTCATTTCATTCACACCGCGTGGACAACGCATGACGAGCAGTGCGGCTCAAACGCCGCAGTCGTCTCATCACGGGGACACGCGCATCACACAGCCTTTGTGTGAGTCATGTGTTTGTCCACGAGGACATCGCATCAGATCTCACTGCTCTCTAACAGGACGTGTTCACACACGTCAGCGATCCCCTGAGCATTGGTTACACCCATGCAGCTCTATCTGGAAGTGTTTCCCTACTTTGAGCTCACTGGAAGTAAACAGCCAAATGTACAGTTTAGGGGAATAAACCAAACACAATCCGACGAGCTCATTCAGTCACACGGTGAAACTGAGAAGACTCGTCCCAGCCATGCATCCTGGTCGGGGAAAAAAAAAAATTCCACCACAGTAAATAGCGCTGCTTGACTACAGACAACCACACTCCCAAATAGAACATAATTCCACCTAGCAACACTGAGGAGAAGCATTTTGCAATGCACAAGGTATTCTGTTTATATGCAAGGGACATACAGTACCGGTATTTAAGCTGACTGGATATACTTTTATTGGTTCTTCCATGCATGTCATCACAGGAGACACATAAATGCTGCGGAAGAGGCAGCGCTAACTGGCGTTTAACCAAAAAGTGACACTGGTTTGCCTCATAGCATCACCTACTCAACTGTTGCAATTAAAATGAGAGAACTGAGAGATAAAACTCCACAAACAGTTCTCCAAGATGGCCTTCCAGACATTAAATTGAGGATATTTTTGGATTTCTTTTAGCATTTGGTGCCCATTACTGCCCTGTAATCCCACAGCACAGTTAGCCTAGTTTATAAAGAACGTGCAAAAGAGTTTTGTCTGTGAGAAGAACGTTGGCTTTAAACAAGCAAACCGCAACATGCTGCAACTAAATCCAGGCAAATAAATCAGACCTGCTTCCAACCTGAGCATAGAAGTGATAAATGACTCAAGAAAACCCATATCCCAGTGTCAGTGGGCGTGGCCTTGGCTTTACCTTCCACACCTGGTCCACTTCACTTCATCAAGCCTCCCTGTCAGCACACCTGAGCTTCACTGAACTAGTTGCTGTGAGGTTTTAAAGTCTTCCCTCCTCCATCCGCCTGCATTTGTTTGTTTTACTGAGTCTGACGGCTCTGCCGATTATATCTGCTCTGTTTAAATACTTGTGAAGACACTTTCACCCTCTCAGTCACCCTCAGCTGCTGCAGCAATGCCTCATGTTCAGCTTCATTCACCTGTTGGCTCCTGTTGCAGCTATTTTTCTACAACATTGACTCTACAATATGATTTTAATCTCTTCATATTTCCTGTTTGTTCATTTGACATATGCGTGTTCCAGTGATTCTATTGATTAAAATTTAATCTTAACTAAAAACAACTTAAATTCCATCCAATCATGTTCTGTCAACAATTGTTCTATTTCCTAAACGTGGAGGAGCGGAATCCATCCCAGAAATACAGTCTGGACAGGCCTTTTAACAGGAAGAAACCTTGAGCAGGGTCAGGTCATTTGGGAGGGAGGAGTAGAGTAACACTGATGTATAGATGTGCAGCAGATTAGCGTCCACAGCTGAGATTTGAGCTGAAACAAAGCTTAAATCAGCACAGTGAAGAAGTTGGCTAATTATTCTGAAATTTCAACCCTGATATGAGAGAAAATACGCCCCCCAGAGTTTTAAGCATGTGTGTTTGTGTCGTGTGTCCCATCTTTTCATCTTGGTTCATAATAGTAGAGTAGAAATAAAGTATAAATAGCACTGAGCAGCCGAGCAGGTGATTTTCTCCTCCCTGCGGCTTCATTGGGAGCTTTTAAACCACATCCTGGAGGTTTGTTGTTGTGTCTGTGTTGACTCAAAATGTTGCCACAGAAGCAGATATTTTAAGGGTGTTTTGAAACTCTCAGCTTGGGCATCTTTTGTCAGCTTTTTGGAAACGACATCACATCCTCTGAGCGCCGACGGTCACGTCCCTGCAGAAGGTGGACGTGACAGCTGTCCGCGATGCTCTCGTGAGTTTCCTTGTGCCCGGATTTGTAAATAACCTTGTCTGACTTGGAGCACATTTGTTGTATTACTGAAATTGAAAACACTCTCCTGTTTTTCCACCTCTTTGTGCCTTCAGAGACGTGCAGATCAATGTTTGTGGAAACTTCTTTCCACAAATATGTGGCCATCTGGCAGTAATGTAGTGATGGAGGGTCACACAGATGCACGTATTGCACTTCTTAGTGTTTATTCCACCGCAGCATCAAATCAGAGCTGCAGTCTGAGTCGGTGTGACGTGCCGAGGCTCTGTGGGGCCACCTGTCTCATTTCCTGAGGCACAAATCTGCAGAAGAAGAAAAAAAGTCAGTGGAATCTTGACTGAGTAGGAAATACGCAGCAGCAGTGTGAAAAGAAGGAAACATTCAGGCAGAAAACGTCCGACTAAATAGTGATGAGAGGATTAACGAATGTCTGAACGGCAGTTTTCATCCACTTAATGACGCTTGTTTAGGTGCTGCCGAGGTTTCCCATCATGTGTGTAAATGTTGCCAAACACACACCGTCACAAACGTGTTCAGGGCTCAGAGTGATGCTACGGGATGCTAATAACACCAGTGTGTGGGTCTCGCTGCGTGTGCACTTTTACTGCCTTTGGGAATTAGGCAACATTAAGATTTATGAGCAGTTTTGAACTGGCCCCTTTTTGTTATTGTGATAAAAATCTACTTTGTGTTTTTAGGGCATAAATATGAGAACTTCTACTCCACTTTAGCTTTATTTCAAATGTGAATGTAAAAGTCACTCATAACTCGTGAAATTCCTCCCGTTACAAGCTTACATCTGTAGCAATGCTATTACTGACCCCAGGGCAGATTTTCCCTCTTTGAGGAGTGAAAACAATCCCATTTTCTGTATTTTCTTAATGCCATCACTTCTAGTTTGGTGACTTTACATAAAGGCCGTTTGTGTAAACAGCACTGAGCTGCAGGAGACTCTCTCTTCTTTTCTTTTTTACGGTGGAGAAAAACAGCTTTCTCCTTCATGAGCACTGTATTTTACGGCTGAGGCGGCTGATCTCCAGAGTTTCAAAGCTTCACGAGTC
This sequence comes from Takifugu rubripes, assembly GCF_901000725.2. NCBI lineage: Eukaryota > Metazoa > Chordata > Actinopteri > Tetraodontiformes > Tetraodontidae > Takifugu > Takifugu rubripes. Next base: position 28,118,829 of record NC_042285.1, on the reverse strand, counting down.
CTGCACAATCCTCCACCCAGCAGAGCCTCCACCCCCACTCCGGAGCAGAGAAGTGCTTACAATAGGCCTCTCATTCACCCTATCTTCTAGTGAAGACCAATAAAATCTTTTACATTTCCTCAGCAGGCAGTTAAAATTTGGCTGACTCCTGCGTGTTTCTGCAGAATCCCTCCAGCCTCCATGTCAGGTCTTCTCATTTTTTTTCTTTTTGAAACATTCCCGCCCAGTTATCCGTGCATTGCCCCCTTCTAACCTTGAGGTGATAACGCAGGAGAAGAAGCTTATTTTACAACCAGATTCCCTGTTTATTTTCCCAGGTCACCTTTTGGTGCAATGGGAATTTGAGCAACATGGCAGGCCTTAAATATTTAAGCACTTGGCAGCAGCCATTTGTAAGAGCTGTTGAGAGCACCCTGCACTGGTCTCATCCATCCTCTCTCTCTCTCTCTCCCTCCATCTTGAATCCTATTCATTCATTCTTTCCACATTTGTTTTTTCCTTGTTTGAACCATCTGCCCTGCCCTTCAACTTTCCTGCCCCTTTACCAAGAAGCTCAAAACAAATGCAGGAAAATGTGCTGTTTGTGTTGTTCCCAGAAGCCGTTTCAAGTGACAAAATACGGTGAAATCCACTGTTGGCCGTCTGTGAGCCTTTCAGGAATTGATGCTTATTTCTGGCATTTCCAGTGGACACATGAAGTAACTTAAGAGGATGTTTCAAGCATAGAACACAGTGAATGCTGCCCATATCATGGGTAAAAAATGGACAAAATGCCCTCTTGGTGGTCTTCCTTTGGACCAAAAAACACCATAAAGTTCTTGCTGTGGTGCCACAGCCCTGCGACGTCCTGAATCCGAATGGGTTCTCGTATTGTTGTGGCACCATGAATGAGGAACTGATCCCTCAGAGACACAACACAGGGGAAATGTAGCTTTAGAATCTAATGCTGTGCAGATATTCTCCTGTCTGGATTTGGACTGAGCTGCTGAGGTTAGTTCTTCTTGACATAAATGTGAATGTTAACCAAGAAAATTTAAACCAAACACAAATGACTCAATCCTAAATATCAGGTGAGCCTATTTCTGGTGAATTGATGCATATTACATCACAGGTTGGAAGGATCCCATGTTGTACTTCTTGTAAAGGGCTGCTTCCTGCCACCTCTTGAGCGGCTCCTCGTAGAGCGGCTGTAGACACAACCTGATACAACTCTGGTCCCAGGTGTGGGTGTTAACCACTGCACACCATGGGGCATTTCCAACATGAATGCAGGCCACCATTAGCCTAGCAGTGAAGATAATACAACTTCCTCTCTCCACATGTTAGGACCTGACGGCCAATTGGAGCTATAAAAGTCCAGAAGGTTCCCATTGCCGACAGTTCACACCAGGCAGGCTGTTGTTAATGTTAATGAGGTGTGATGGTTGGCTGCTCAAGGTCAAGGCTAGTGCGAGTCCCAGAGACAGAGGAGGGTCTGTCAGAAGGAAACACAGGTGGGGATGATGGTGGTGGTGGTGATGGTGATGGTGATGATGGTGGTGACGATGATGATGGTGATGATGGTGGTGACGATGATGATGGTGGTGGTGGTGGTGATGGTGATGGTGATGATGGTGGTGACGATGATGATGGTGATGATGGTGGTGACGATGATGATGGTGGTGGTGGTGGTGATGGTGACGATGATGATGGTGGTGACGATGATGATGATGATGGTGGTGACGATGATGATGGTGGTGATGATGATGGTGGTGACGATGACGGTGGTGGTGGTGGTGGTGATGATGGTGGTGATGATGATGATGGTGGTGGTGGTGGTGATGATGGTGGTGACGATGATGATGGTGGTGGTGGTGGTGACGATGATAATGGTGGTGATGGTGGTGATAATGGTGGTGATGGTGGTGATGATGGTGGTGACGATGATGGTGGTGGTGGTGGTGACGATGATAATGGTGGTGATGGTGATGATGGTGGTGACGATGATGGTGGTGGTGGTGGTGACGATGATAATGGTGGTGATGGTGATGATGGTGGTGACGATGATGGTGGTGGTGGTGGTGACGATGATAATGGTGGTGATGGTGATGATGGTGGTGACGATGATGGTGGTGGTGGTGATGGTGGTGGTGACGATGATGATGGTGGTGACGATGATGGTGGTGATGATGGTGGTGATGATGGTGGTGACGGTGATGGTGGTGGTGACGATGATAATGGTGGTGATGGTGGTGATGGTGGTGATAATGGTGGTGATGGTGGTGATGATGGTGGTGATGATGGTGGTGATGATGATGATGGTGGTGGTTTCATGATCCATATCAGTTTACATCATTTTGTCATCTATATACAGTACATTTCATTCCTGTTACATTCCTCTACACAATAGGAGCAGTGTGTCATCTATGTTTAGCTTTATAGTTATTTGAAATATTTGTGCCTAAAGCGTCAGTGTTTAGGTGAAAATCTCAAAGTGGGAGGTTCCGACCCCACAGCGCTTGTTGATCATTGAAAAAGAATCAACAAAGTGGTCGACGCTCCAAAAGTGTGTGAGCAAATCTGCTGGGAAATGGCAGAGATATGTGCTCCGCGAGGTTTGACTCACACAGACTCACACAGACTGTTTACATGGACTCCCATCCAGCAGCTCATCACCTGTACACACACTGTCTATCTATATGTTTATGTATGCATGCCGTCATGCTGTAGACATGAGCAGACTTTACATGATATAAATAATCAAAGTCCAGGTTTGAGGTTAAAAAAAAAAAACCCTCAAGGGACCACGAGCAGCAGCCTTATCTTTAGTCACGCTGATCCCGGAACAGTTCCTGACAAAGCCAGGTCACATATTTAACCTTTGACCCCTCCGCACAGGCCTGTAGCCACAGCCTGGGCTCCAGAGGAGGAGAGAGAGAGACACCGGTGAAGAGGGAGAGAGTGTTTACGTCCAGTGTAAACAGCCCGGCTGCTTCTGTCACCGCGGTCCGGTAACACGCTGGTCCTGTTTTCACTGTCCCGTTTACAGACGTTATGAAACCGCTTTAGGAGCTGGAGCTGTGGACCAAACTGGGACCGAAGCTGCACCCAGCAGGGTTTATGGAGCTCCCACAAGCCTCTGCCAGTCTGCTGCAGAGGAACAAACTGTCTCTGCCAAGGTGGACCAGAGGTCACAGCAGGAGCGGCTGCCCTCACCTCTGCCATTTCTGCCCTCGGGCAAGGCACCCCAGAACCAGCCTTTTCACATGGAGGATTTCACCATGTATTTCACTACTTTCACTTCAGAATAAACAAATGTCTGGTTGAATCTCAGAATTCCGATAAATGAATCAGAATTCTGATTTTTAAAATGGATTTTATTCTGAAGACAAACATCAAAGGAGGATTAAAGTCAGAAATATGGATAAACGTTGAAAGGGGGGGGGGGGGGGTCAGGAATTAAGAGATTAAACAAATCGGAGAGGCGTCAGATATATGGGATTAAAAAAGCCTTTATTTTGAGGGGAAATGCCCAGATGTTTAAATTTGAACCAGAACTAAAAGTGAGAGATTAAATTGCTCGAGTTCATTTCAGTTTTATCATCAGAAACATGAAAGTCCTGATTGTCAGATTTTTTTTTAAAAACATTTGTGGTTTGAGAAAAACTGCAATTCTCCCATTAAATTCTGGACTTTGTTGTGTTGGACTAAATTCAGGCAGAGATTAACAGGTCCGGAAAACTCCCCCATTTCCCCAAAACACTTACATCAACGTGGATCAAAGTGTTTACATGACTAAAATACCTTTCAGCAACGCATCTAAATTTGGAAACTGAAGGTCTCCAGACTGTTTCGGTCAGACTTGTAGGAACGTCCCTCTTCTCGCCCTCCTGATGCACCCAGATTATTAATTGTCCCTCAAACTTCACACGATCAGGACGATCATTTATGAGATACGAACACACACGTTTCATCTTCGCCCAGAATCCACAGAGACGCAGCATCGTTGTTGAAGCTTTCTTCATCATCCTAAATCTCCCTCGGGCCGCGTTGCCAAAGAATGTTCTCTCGTTTACACGATCCTTCATTTCTAAGAGACAAAACATGTAAACTCCACACACATTCTCTGGCGACCTGCTCGCTTTCAGGGTAATATTATGAGAAGACATATTTTCTGTTAGTTCGATCTCGAAGACTCGTGTGTGGGTGACAAGATTGAAGGCAGATTACCGTAGATTACTGTTAAAACACACACGAGCAACCACGACTTGGCGCTTTGCTGCCAGTTTAATAAAGACACTGCCTTTAATTGCTGTTAGAGGAGGTAAACACGAGCCAGTAGGTAATCGTCCAAAACATGATGGAATGAAAGCAACTGCACGATGTTTGGAACTGTGAATAAGACCAACAACCTTTGATGTGTTTAAGGAGAGAACAAAGAGATTTTTGTGGATTTTTACATAGTTTAGCAATAATTCTTTTGGGAAATCCGGAGGATTACGGCGCTGAGAAGAGCACAAAAATTGGCCGGTGGTGTTAAATCGGGAAGAATTGACACTCGTTCATGCACTTTCTTCAAGTCGTCACTGAACGAGGATCAGATCATCGTCGCTCAGTATCAAATCTGCAGTTTGAAGCACACTCAAACCGCGAATGTGCTGTGCTAACGTGTGTGTCACGTTGTGTATTTTAAGCCTTTTGTTATCTGCCTTTATGAGGAAATGGCGCCTGCCTGTATCCTTCAAGATCAATCAAGCAGCACAAACCTGTAATTACTGAGCAGCCACATCTTCATCACTCGACTAACTGGGCTCATTTGACTGCGTTTATTCAGCCATTCATGTTTTTGCCACACACACGCACACACACACACACACACACACATCACAGGCAACAGAAGCCTTCACCATGGTCAGGATGTGACTCCACCTCCTCCAATGCTTCCATCCCAGCAAGCTGGGAGCAGTGTGGCTACTGTACATTTAAATATGGATGATAGGCTAAAGGTGGGGCTCCAGGGCTGTGGCACAGATACACAAATGCAGAAAACCATGCAGCATGTTTCCATCCACCTTCTGTGGAGCTTATTCTAGACCTCCCCTGTCCTTCTTCTGAGGAATCTGCTTCAAACAAGTCAGGATGAGATGTTCCAGAGTGAGAAATGACTTCATCACCTGCTGCAGGCAAGTGTGAGACGGTGAGAGAGGAGCAAAGCTCCAGCTGCAGACGCGGCAGGGTTCATGTGTTCACGTGTACTTGGCTGGAATCTTAAACATGTTCCTCAACACCACCAACCAGGTCTCATGATTTGGATCTGATTTAGACAACAAAATAACCCAAAAGCTTGATTAGTTAACTCTGAGATCGGTTTCCCTGTTTTCACACACCCGTTTTCATATTTCGCCTGTGAAAGTTTGATGTTCTCACAACGCAGTCTAATCCACAAATACTCTTATTTCTGATCCTTGTTATGCACGTTTCAATCAAATATTATTTAGCCATTGCAGAGTCCTGATTGAACTCGGTCATTTTGGCGTAATGAGTCGTTCATGTGACCCGAGCCAGTGAAAGAATGTGTTTGATTGAGCAGATTTTCTTCTAACCCCACCAAAGCAGCTAATTATCCCAGACTTGCCCCGGTTCTCTTCCTCTCCACTAAATTTGATTGCTATCATAAACACGACTTCGTGCACGTCCTTTGTTTTGCTTTCATCTTTGGCAGCGGCAGTTTGCAGCCTTATCAGTGTCTTTATTGTCTCCCGCAGAAACATTTAAAGCTTCCCAACAGGAGGTCCGTCCATAAACAAGCAGAGGAATAAAAGTTGACGATCTTCATCGTGGACGTTTGGTCCTGACACACTTTTCGGATTCAACTGGGTTTAGCTGGGAAAATCTCGCCAGTTTCTTAAAGATTGATACTCTCTTGTTCCTTTGCTGCATTTTTGATCCAGTTTCATTCAAATAAACAAACAAATAAACACCAAGATCGAGCTCGAGATGCTCGTGTAACCACAGTGCGCCCAGTGCATCCCATCACTTCATCTGTTGCCTTCGAGGGCTCGAGAGATCAAAGTGGCATTGAAGGTTTACCAGTGCCCGAGTGTGGATGTCAACACTCCATCCCGGAGTAAATGAATGCAGATTAAACAGGCCTCTACACGCCAACTGCACATGTGTGGACCGCATTCACAGCAGCAGAGGAACACATGTGCACGTCTGCCCAGCTGTTTTCTGCAGCCCGACCGCTCACGGCAACGCAGCCGGAACGTTCTTGCTACTCAGTTTAAAACACGAGGAGGAAATCCGTCATTTTCCAGCCAACCGTCTCAGCTTTCAGCAGGGATGTGTCCCCTCAGCTGGAGGTGCTGCTTCCTCCTCCTCCTCCTCCTCCTCCTGGGGTAAAACACTCGTCTGACCTGGTGGACATTTAGATCACGTGGACCAAGCAGCCACAGTGAAGGTGCCGCCCTGCATTGTTGTCTCTACAAATCAGCCTCTATTTCACTGAGTTTGTGCCAAAAAACAAAAGTTTTTTAAAATTATCTTCAGTTATACGTGGCTGAAACAATCAAAGGTTGTCTCTAAGTACAGAAACCCAGGGCCTGACCCCCAAAAAGCAAGAGTGGCGAGAAAAACGGGCCTTTAACAGAAAGAAACCGTGAGCAGGACCAGGCTCGTATGGGGAGGCTCCTGCTGATGGCTGGCTGGGAGGAGAAGGGGAGGACAGAGAAGAGAGGAGACATTTATAATACATGCAAAGACATTAATGAAACTGAATCAAATGGAAGCTGGAGCTGAGCGGGTCGGTGGGGTCAGAGGTCAGGAGGTCATGGAGAGTAAAATGAAGATGTTGAGCTGAGAAGTTGATTCCCTGAACTATCTCCAACAACATCAGTGCAACAACCTGCTGATCATCACAGTCAAATAAAAGCTGAACACAAAGCTCCTGAAACACAAGAGGCCATTTCTCAGAAGGTGATGCTACAGATGCTGGAGATGTAGCAAAGGCCCAGATAAACCAGGCTAATTGTGGATGTTTCCCCAGTCAAACCCCCCCCAAAAGTGAAACCCTGATGGACTGGGCCACAATGGGACCAGCAGCGGTGGTCGGGCTGATGATGGGGAGGGTTCTGGTTGGAGCTAAAGGAACAGAAACTAAGTCAAGCCTGTCTGAGAAGGAAGGTGGAGATGAGGATCATAAGCTGCCAATCAAAGAGATGGATGAACAAGGAGGCAATTTTAAGGGGTTTTTTTGTTTAATGGGAAAACAAATCAGACACGATTAAGATAATTGTCAACATTAGTAATTAAAATAGCTCATCATCAGCTGCACTGTCCCACCAGCTGCCAGCAGTGTTGCAGGAGTTAGTGGAGACTTGGGCCACACAGATAATCAGCTTTATTAGCGCTGCCGCTAAAACCAAATTAAGAGCAGACTAGAGGGATCAGACGGGCCAGCTGTCCACACCAGCGCCTCGGCAGGCGCCCCGGCCCGAGCCGCTCCAAATGCCAAAACAACAATCGGTCAACTGCGGCAATTTAACCGTGTGAGCAGCCTCATTAGCATATCGCTAACGTGGCTGCGATTTTCATAAACGAAGTTAAAAGGCATACAAATTCTCTTTTAAATGAAATGATATAAAGCTTGTAAAAACATAACTTTTTAAAAAGACTAGTATGCAGTTTTGATTACCCCCCCCGGACATCAGGTTTTGTTTCTCATGAGTGCTGTCAAAGCACCCTTGTCTCGTTAACAAGGCCCTGACCCTGACAGAGACCCAGCGGCAGCCTCATGATCTCAAGGCGTTTCCTCTTTTAGGCTACGCTTCATCTACAAACCTCCTCTTAACACTAATTACAGGTCAGCAAAAACGAGGCTAACTCCATATTAGGAATCGCCAGCGTGGAGCCCTTCAAACTGACATCACATTCTGTCTGGCTTGACAAACAAGACGGTGAGAAGGACCATCAAAGCTTATCTGGGCCGTTAGGGGGCGTCCGGTTCTTTGGTCCGTTCAGGCGGAGGCTTGGAGGCCAGATTAGCCATGAAAAGTGAAAAGTAGGCCACAATAGACAGGCTGCCCAATACAAGGGCCTTTGGCATGCTGTGATGATTGTAGTTCACAAACAACAAAATAACTTAATAAACTAAACCATTAAAAGTTCATTTGATTATAAAACTTGCTTAAATGAGGGAAAATCTGCTCAATGGGAGACTGTCAAGATGAGATTAGCATGAATTGTATTTGTTTTAGCTGCTGGGCATGAATGAGCCGCGACCCTGTGACTGTGTCTGTGTGTCCATTCATGTATCTGAGCGCATGGCTGCTGCTCCTATGCGCTCATTAGCATCCTGGCTTTGACCGTGTGTGTCTGAACAGCAGATTCCTCCAAACCAGCAGCGCAGATCTCACTTAATCAGTTAACGGCTGTTTAAACAACCTCCATAAATGTTTAACGTGGCTATTCGTGCCCTTTTCAATGGGAGGCATTTTACTTGATGCAAAAGCAGAGCGGCGCGGGCCTCTAGAGCCCCCCACCCCCACTC